>NW_024879183.1:1037084-1037212 GCF_018340385.1 Cyprinus carpio
TGCATGACCAATAATTTTCTCCTATTAAATTCAGATAAGACAGAGATATTACTTATTGGACCAGAAAACATTACACAGAATCTTGTAGATTACAATTTGCAATTAGACAGATGTACTGTTACTTCCTA
>NW_024879183.1:1037608-1037674 GCF_018340385.1 Cyprinus carpio
ACCCATCACGCTCCCTAAGGTCACAAAACGCTGGACTTTTGATAGTACCTAGGATAGCAAAGTTCC
>NW_024879183.1:1038233-1050733 GCF_018340385.1 Cyprinus carpio
ATTACGTTAAGAAGATATTGTACTATAATACCAGTTTAATTAAAAAGTATCAATGCATATTGGGACAAAGCCAGGTTTCACCCTACTCTTTAATCAAATCATCATATTTTTTTTTTTAAAGAATCTTCCTCTATTGGTATTGCAAGCACACCCCATGGTGCATAATTGAACTGAAATATAGTCTATACAATTTCACTTCAGTAAAGTAATTCCACAAGGAGAGAATGAGGGGGAGACACTCCCTGAAGGAAGAGGTAACTAATTTGTATTTTGAAATATCCGGCATAACCGTATGGATCTATCAAGAGGTCTTACTACCAGATTAAACGCCATGGGCCATTGAGAATTCTCCATACATCGTCGGTTTATGTCGGTCCTCTGCTTCAATGTTTTCAATTGCCAAATAAGCAAAGATTCTCGCAGGTTTACACCCTGGACTGTCAAACATTTCTCATTGTACAATTTGGTGCCTTGTGGACCTCATGTCAACCAGACCTTCCTAGACGAGACATCTTTCGCGGGACGAAAAAAAACGCATCTATGCTAAAGTAGGAGGAAACAAAAGGGTTTTCACCAAAACCACACACAGGCTTTTTTTTAGAGAATAAAATGATCTTGTATAGGCCATGACCCTGTACCACCATGCACTATTGTGCCATTCCAAAATCAAACAAGAAAGGAATGTGTTTTTCTGTGTACTTCTTCTGCCTCTTGTCTCCAGTTCATATCGTGATATTAGCTCCCCACGTATCTCGGCGACAAACGATCCCTTTTCATTGGTGTGCAGGTAAATACACCACGTCTGAGGAAAAATGAATAAAAAATCGTGTCAAGTTATACAACCAAAATTAGATATTAATCGCTATTATATATTGACAAACTACAAAATAAAAAAAATATCAGATTTTTTTAGCAAAATAAGTATATATGAGTGTTTTAGTTTTGCACAGTGGTCAGGTTAAGTCGGCTTAATGCGGTGTACGGTAACAGTTGCTATCATATTTATAATATAAATATTTAAGTTTCGACCACATATGACATACCTTTAAAGTCACTGATACACTTGACCTTAAAACAAGGTTTTTCACGTCCAGATAAAATAAACTGAATAGCCTCAGCCTGAGGACTAAGTCTGGTTCTCCTTTTCGACATGCTCTTCGGCCATACATGTGCTCCTCAATTAGCAAAGATCTAACTACATAGATAATAAAGGAACAAAAAAGTCAGCAAGACAAGTACCAAAAAATACCCATACTTGAATAACATATAGATGTCTAATGTTATTACAGCTGCCCATAGAAAATAATGTAACTTTAGCTTAACATTTACGTTACTCATTTTCTCACCATGCTTGTCTAAACTTTGAGCTACTTAGGCTAATTTGATTGATGCTAACACTGTGCAACTGCAGCTACAACAGTGTAAACCAAACAAAAAATATATTAAAAAAAACGTCAAAAATAACAAAATACTAAAAAAATAAACAACCTTCGTTGTGGTTGAAATTGAAGAAAAGTAACGTTAATTAACTTACCACGGACAGACGGTCGCTGGCTCTGGGTATGCGGGAAAAGCCGGCATATAGTATGCAGGCTGCACCAAACATATAAAAACACAAAACCAGAAAATATAGTATGCAGGCTGCACTTCACTTGTCCAAACAGATAACCGGACGATGGGAGGAAAAAGTGCCACTTACTGCTGTTATTTGGCTGGTCATTTGGCCATTTAGACTCCCAAATATATATTAAACATTATTGATAGCTCGGATTATGGCATAATCAAGGTTTTCAAAAACCAGGAGAGACTCCACCTTATGTGGTAGTTCCGGACCGGGTTTTTATGCTGGCCCACCGTGGCGTGATTATGCTGTTTCTGAAAGTAAGTTCTTAATATTAATTGCATTAATTTTAATAATTAATATGCATGTTCAGATTGGATGTGGCTCTTATAACCAGAGTGATATAAATAACCAATTTAGTGAATTATAAATTGGTGATGTTATTATTTTACTCTGGTTACGTGGAATATGTTAATTACAGTAGGCTAATTCTAAACTATCTTAAAAAGTTGGTGTGTATGAAAACGTTTTTTATTTTTTTATTATTGAAACCAATGACTCGAATCATACAACAATCATCACAACAACATGTACAACAAGAACGCTTCACAGGATAGATATCACATATCTTTCAAATTAACAAGTAATAAATAAAGAACAACAATCATAAATTCTTTATATTGTGAAAACGTACAATATGAGGACACGTTGAGTGTGTCGTCAATGTGTGTTAAAAGTGTGTTAAAGTTCCAAATCTGACCACTAGTTGGCGTATCCGCAAATGAGCAAAAACCATAAACACACTTAAACACTTCATGTCATAAAATTGTGATGTTTCAGGACTTTGGAGATTTTTGGTTTAGAGGCATTCTAGGAGCATTTACAACTGTTTAGTGAGGTCGGAAAAATGAGGACCCCCAAAATGTCCTCATTTTTCTGAGTGTCCTCATATTGCTGGTGTGTTATCATAAAAATGTCCTCAGTTGTCATGAAAACAAGTGCACACACACACACACACTCTCTCTCTCTCTCTCTCTAACCAAACACACCACACACACACACACACACACACACACACACACACACACACATTTACTCACTCACACACACTCACTCACTCACTCACTCAGTCATGCACTCACTCTCACTCTCTCTCTCTCTCTCTCTCTCTCTCTCTCTCTCTCTCTCTCTCTCTCTCTCACACACACACACACACACACACATTTACTCACTCACACTCACTCACTCACTCACTCACTCACTCACTCACTCACTCATGCACTCTCTCTCTCTCTCTCTCTCTCTCTCTCTCTCACACACACACACACACACACACACACACACACACACACACACACACACACCACCACACACACACACACACACAAGGCCATAGTGGGAAGTCGGTCTTAATGTGCCCATAAATATTTAGAAAAGAGGGAAGTGATGGTGATTTATTGGGTGAGACATTCATAGCCCACAGTGCAGTGTCATTTCTACTGTAAATACGCAGAGAAAAAAAAAAAGCTTGATATTTTTAAAAAAGAACACAGAAAGAGCTTTCCCTCATCCACGGTGACACAAACATGATCATCACAGTGACTTGGTTTTACTCCTATGCTGGTAGAACACTGTAACTACATCATCATGCTAAGAAGCATGTTTTTTTTTTTTGCCATTTGCTTGCATTTGCACTTGCAATACTAAATGTAGACACTTTAAAATTTCATTATAAATCTTAAAACCTAACAACTTAGTAATAAATAAAAAATACAGTCATTTTCTTATTATCATTGAGATATGATAATACATTTTACTAATAGTTTGAGTTTTTATGCTTATATCTATTTTCATTTTTATTTTGTCAAAGTGTTAGTAATTTTTGTTTGTGTTTTTGACATTTTATTAGGTTTTTCTTATTTACTGTAAATGTCTATAGATCTTTTATTTCAGTTTTATTTATTTTTTTAAATACTGATTTTATTTAAAAATAAAAACTAAACTAAAATAAAAAGATAAAATAACAATAACTTTTAATAACTAAAACTAAAACTTTTTTTAATTTAATGTTTCAGGTTGAAAGAACGGTAATAATCCTGGTGATTCACTCAATTGTCTCATGCTAATGATGAGGCGCACATTACAGCGGATGCGAACCGTTCTCCTCGCTGCTAAGTTACAGCACTGTAACTTATTGATTCTGCCAGACAATCAATAAATGCATGACTAATTTGGGTTGCAGAGCTCTGGATGAAACCAAACCATTGTGATAGGATAAGAGGTGGTGTTGTTTACTGTAGACATTAATATAATAATTAAGATAATGACAAAAACACAATAAAATAACCCAAACTTACTAAGATTCAAATAAAAGCAGAACATATAAAAATAAAATGAATTTATGATATTAACAGAAACTATAATATGTATATCAATCATACTAGAATGGCACTGGCTTGAATGAATGAATGAAGAGAATGAAAGTCGCGGCACATGACAGCAAGCTAAATTACAAACCAATGTGTTTTCTTTTTAAGCATGAATTATTAATAAAAGAAACTATTTTATTTATGCACAGTTGTAGGGAACAGTCTGAACTCATTAGATGTGGACAAATTCAACATTAAAACTTGTTCTTCATGAAACACACCCCCTCACAGTTTTATTATGCCATTTCAATATTTAAGCCTTTGAAGCTGGAAAAGAAATTTCACTTGTGAATGAAGGGACAGACGGCAGAGGAAAGAGCTTTAAACAAAAGCTTCATTACAGCTGGATAAAAATGCATTTACAGCTCATTCCACACTCCATTCAGCTCTCTGTCATGCTAATGAGCTTTTCTAATAGAATTCACCTACTTCTGTACTGAATTACTCAAGCGGAAAATCAAAGTATTTGGACAGTGAAAGCACATTTAATGTCTGAATGTAATAAAATATCAAAGAAAGTGTTTAAGAGTGATTCAGGTGGCTCCACTGTTTCTTTTGAATCATAGTAATTTCTGACTTTTCTCCCTCTGAATTCTGAGCTTATTTCTTGAAATTCATTTTTTTTTTGTTTCCTCCACGAAATAAAAAAAATAGTAAAGTTGATTGCAACTTTTTATGTCACAATTATGATTTTTTGTCTCAATATCTTGCAATTCTTACTTATAACTGGCAATTCTGAGAAAAAAAGTCAGAACTCATAATTCTCACATCATCAAAAAATATTACACTCAAAATTCCATAATTCCCACAACACAAAAAAAAATTAAAAAACAAAACTAATACTCCCTTCAAAAGAATAAAAAATAAAAAAGCAATTAAGACTTTTTTCATAACAATTGATATCTCAATATCCCAATATTCTTATATTTCTGACTTAATTCTAAGAATTTTAAGTTTACATTTTGCAATGTTAAGAAAAAAAAGTTTAAATTAGCACAAATGCACCAAATTAAATGCAGTTAAACAAATGCAGTGTTGAAAATTATACAATTTAAGATTTTACATTTATTTTCAAAATGGTAAAGATGATTGAGATTACAGGTATTGAGAACTTGGAAAGTAAATTTGCATACATTTAATTAAAATCATTTTAAAATGCATAAATATAAAATTTTTGTTACTTGAAGTACAGTAAAATAAACGTTAACTGAAATAAAATAAATTATTGAAAAACAGAACTAAAACTGAGATAAAAAATAAATAAAAACTATATGGACAAATTTTAAAAAGGCAACTTATATAAAAGACAAAAATGCTTAATTACTAAAACTTTAAAATGAAAATGAAAATGGCAAATACAAAAATAAAAACAAAAAGAAATGGCTTGCTGTTTAGTCTGAACTTGAGGTCAAGTTAGCAAAAGGTTGAGGTTAAAACTTTGTGTACTTTAATTATTATCTTTCTCTTCAGGGAAAATGGACCAAAAATTAAAACAACTCTAAATATTATGATCTTAAACAGAATATAGCTAATAGCCAATATATATTTGGGTCATATTTTTCATATTCTGTGATTAACAGGCCATCTTTAATGAGTATCATGTCGTTTCATTTGCAGGCGGTGTAGTTTTCAACTTCACTTGATCAAGAGCAGGATCTCCAGTGAGGCGTTGTGATGTTTGTGACAGGAAACTAGAGGAAGAGATGGAAACAGACCTCTAGCAACAAAATGACCGACTTCTTTGAGAAGAAAAAACAAGGTTTGGGGCTTAAAGTGACGTCATCCTGATGTCCCCCTCGTGCTGCTGAGCAGAGGGAGATACTTCTCAAGGTCCACTCAGCGATCTTCGTGGAGGTCGCCAATCATTCCAGCAACCCAGACAGCAACCTCTGCAGGTTCTTCCTGACAAGCCTCAACGAGGAGTGCAGAGTGCGGTTGTCCGGAGGTGGACCTCTGCATTCATTCACCGCCTTTGTGGAGTGGGTGCTGGTATCAAAACATTGCCGTTGACCATCAGCCCCGCCGAGGAGCATCTCACCAGTCTTACTCCAGCCCAGAGCCCAGCAAACCATCACCCTGCTACACGAAGCCTAAGCCAGAGCCCACCACAGACGGAGAGCCAGAGCCCGCTGTGACCGACGAGCAATCGCCAAAGAGAGCGACAAACCTGAGGATCGCCTCGGAGCTTGAGCCTGACTCATCTGACCAGGTGCAAGAGCCAGAAAATGAGCGTGTGCCGTGGATGATGCAAGGGAGCACGAGGGCTTGGAGGAAAGCCCCGCCCACTGTACCACCGCTGAGGGTGAGATACCACTGGAATCAGTGGACTCAATTGACTCTAACGTGGATTTATATGTGAACATGACCGTTCTTTTCCCGCCACCCTATGAACATTCTATCTGTCCTGTTGCGTTCCCCTGTCTGCTGTGCCCTGGTGTTGGGAGTGGCAATCTGGTGTATATTTGGGCAGCACACACTATCCCTGAAAACCCTGGCAAATCTCCTGCCTCCTCATATCACCATTGTTGCCTCAGCCCTGCCATCTTCTGCCCCTTTGCCGCTACTGCCTGTCACCCACTCTGCTCATCCTCAGCCCACCATCTGTGAGGTGGTATCACCACGGGTCTGCCAGTCTCCAGGACAATCTCCTTGCCTTATCATCCATCCCCTCTGAGTCCCTGATTTCACCTCTGCCCGTCGATCCGTCGGCTCCAACATGCTAGCTCCTAGCTCCCTCCTCCCCACCGTCTCACCTCCATCTGGCCCACCAACTCCCCCACCCCCCCCAGCCCCCACTAACCCCCCAACCTCTCTGGCTACACCTCAACACCCCATCCCTCTGTCCCTCGCCCTGCCCCCTAACACTCCTTCCTCCCTCATGCCACACGTGCCATCTGCTCCGCATTGGCCCTCCGGATCCTCCCACATCACCGTCGGTCGGCCCCTTGGAGTCGTCAGCCCTTCCTCCTCCTTGCTCCTTCTGGACACGCGTCGAGTCGGGACCCCATTGGAGTCGTCAGCCCCTAAATCCTCTCTCCTCCGTACCTTCGTCGTCGGCTCCACCGTGGGTTGCTATAATGGCTGCGGCCTGGGTCCCGCCTGGCTCCTCCTTCTGCTCTAGTTCCCTTCTCTCATCACCCTGGTTCCTCCCTCCATCATCACCATCTTGGTCTCTGTTGTTCGTCCTCCCCCCAGGCATCCGGCCACCTCTGGAACTGCCTCCTGCCAGCCATCCTCCTGCTCCTTGTTCCCCTCCCGCGCTAAACCCCCCTCGCAATCCCTCCACAGTAACAGTAAGAACTCTTTTTGTTGTTTAACAGTAATAAATCTTTTCCCAGGGGGGGCGAACTGTAACAGTAAGAACTCTTTTTGTTGTTTTTCAGTAGTTCATCTGTGCCCATATTTGGTTCTGTTCCTGTCCTAGATTAGGTCATTGATTCATTAGTTCTCGTTAGTTAATTCCCATCACCTGTGTGTTGTTAGCTGTCTGCCTATTTTAACTCACTTCTTTGTTTTAATCTTTGTTCAGGATATTTTACGTCAACATATACTATCTTCATTCTCGTGTGCCTTCCTCGATACAGCTGTAACAGATTTATTGTGGTTTTAGAATTTACCATGGTATTTAGATGGTATTTGCTAGTGTTTTTGAGGTGGGGCTAAAAAATAAAGTATGAATGTGATGTCTCAAAGTGGTCATGTATGTGGACATTCCTTTAGAGGCACAACCCAACAAACCTCATTACTCGTGTGTTTTAATGCATCAGTCTCCAAACATATTGACAGTTTAACTCTCTTAAACTCACTTTCTCATTGTGTTTTTAATGGCTCATGGTGTCACGCGTTGCATGGGGTTTCTTATAGCTCTGAGGAAGCTCACGTCAGACGTTTTGGATCCACAGATAGAAAAAAAACTCCACAGGGAGCAGAACGTGTGTCTGAAATGTTACAGCATTTCTAAACAACACAATTCATAAATTACTAATGCCAGCAATTCTTGTTCTCCTACAAGCACTCCGTTCTCATTTTTCAAGTGCTGGATTCATGAGTCGGTCATAAATAAGTTGACAGCATGAAATTGCATCAGAGTTTACAGTACATGCAGTGACCCCCAAAAACATATTCAAAATGTGTGAATGTCATTGCATTAGATACAAAATACCAATGCCAGGCATTTAAAATAAAGATGCACAAACACACTTTGCAATCAAAACAACATTTGAGAGAAAAAGATAGTTTTTAAGTTACAATGCTAAAATACAATATATTGAATATGAATATTTATTTATAAGTGTCCAGATACTTATGGGCACTCTGTGTTTTATGGCCAAACACCTAAAATGCCGATATTCATTAGGGTTTTATTGTTGAGATAAAAATAAACCACCAAAAGATTTGCATTAATTGAAAAAAGGATAAAATAAAATAAAAATTAATAATAGTATAATATTAAAATAATTTAGTTGTCTTGGCAACTAAATGCATAATACTCACTACAGTTTAAGTTGATGCACTAAAATTACTAACTTGAAATAAATAAAAATGTAAAATAAAAACTAAACTTAAAACTGAAATACAAAAAAAAAATACTAATAAAATTATAAAATCATTTACTACTAAAAAGTTTACATTTTAAATTGAAAACTTAGAATCAAATAAATCAAATAAAATATAAGTATTAATGAAAAACTTAAAACTAAATGAAAACTAAACTTAAAACTAAATGAAAATGGGAAATGTTGTACTGGCAACTTAATGTAATAAGTTTAATTTGAAGCACTTAAAGTACTAACTGAAAATAAATAAAAACTAAAACTGAATTAAATCTGAAATACAAAAGAAATGAAACTTGAATAATATTATTTAAACAAACAAACAAATAAATAAATAAATATGACAAATCACATAAAATTACTAAAATTATATTTAAATTAAATTTAAATGAAACTTCAAAATATAAAAATACAAAAGTCATTTAATATAATATATATATATTATATATATATATATATATATATATATATATATATAGTATATATTATAATAAAAAAAAAAAACTATAAAAGGGGAAAAAAGCGGTGAATAAACTTTGAAATATGCCATGTCATAAATTGCTTCACTGGTGACAAAATGGTGGTTCTGAGGGATTTACTTTGAATCTGATTTCACCCATTAAGAAGAAATTGCATAGGTAAATTTTACAAATAATTATTCATTCTTGATTCTGCGATAATTATAAAGAGAAATGGTTTACAACACATTAAAAATAAATGTTGCATTTTGAAAAAAAAAAGCCTAAATAAGTATTTTAAAAAAAAAAAAAAAAAACATATAATATAACATACTTTCAGATAATATATATTACAATATATTTTATTTTTATTTTATTTTTTTACAGCGTTCATGCTGTAATAATTTCTATCTGCTTTTATATGTTCTTATTCATCATGCACATTCTGGTTTTGTGGTGAGTAAAGTGTGAAACAGTGACTGTATTGTGTGTGTCTGTGTCAAGCGCTCGTGGCAGTAAAGGAAAGTGACTCTGGAGGGTCACTGGAGCCACGCTGATGCCGCCGGGGCCCGTCTGACACATTTGCTCTGGAAGATTCATTCCTGCTGTGTGAAACGTGAGCCGCCGGCCGCCGCTATACTTTCTCTGAGTGATGATGTGGGACACTTCTGATTGTTCAGCACTTGCTGTCTGCTCGCTCATGTCGGTGTTGGTGTTGATGTGGTCATGGCAGATGCATTTACTCATAGTCTGATGTGGAGTTTGTGAACAACAGCGTTTTTCACAGTGCTTGATTCATGAATTATTTCTTCCAGTAGGTTAATGGAGTGTGCTGTATTCATTTGCAATCACTCTTGTGTTATCGTCACATCCGAAAAGTCATCGAAAGACAAATAGGTGCAATTGTTCAACTGCTTCTGACGTGCAGATGATAGACAATCAATCTGGTCTCGATAAAACACACCTCTATATATGTGAAGTACATAAAAAAAAAAATTTTTCTCATTCATCTAAAAACAACCATTTTTCTTCTTCATTGATATGTGATGGACCTGAATAAGGAACGTTTGTTCATTTACACGTTCTTTCTTCTATGTGTTGGATAAAAATCACTTTCAAATGTCTGCAAAGTGAGTTTAAAGACCATTCAACTGTTAATAGAAAAGATTTCACTGAGGAATCTTGAAGACTGTGATATACTCTGACCCATAAATTAAATATATTTATTTTTATATACAGGGTGTATAATGTTCATAATATTACATATTTTACAGATTTTTGGCATTTAGCATTTTGTCATTACTGTAATTGAAAATAAATAAAGTAAAATGTAACATTTATCTTCATAGTATTTGTTTTCATGCATTTAATATGAATTTGTTATTATTCATAGCATATTTAAACTATGATAAATTGTATTTAATATTACAATATTATATATATATGTATATATATGTATATATATAACTATATATATCTATATATATATATATATATATAATATATATATATGTATCGTATATATATGTAATAATGTATATAGTATATATATATATAATATATATATATATATATATATATATTATGATATGTGATATTATATATATCAATATATATAAATAGATATTATATATAATAAAATTTATAATTATATAACATTTAAAAAATTGTAATTAATTTTTAAAACATTAAAATTTTTTTTTTAAATTAGAATAAAAAAAAAAGTATCTAATAACTTCCTAGTTGTCATACAAGAATATAGAGGCATAAAACGAATATGGAGCAGTTAAATGTTAATGTTAAATGTTTGAGATCATAGTGAGATATATATATAACATGCTACAGTCACTTTGTTAACCTGAATAAATCCAGTAAATATAAATAATAAATAAATATGCATAAATAAGTAAGCCAGTAAACTAAATTAGTCTCTGTGATATTGGTTGAACTGCACAGAAAGGCACGAAGAAGCTGTCTGAGGAAGTGGAATCATCTCATGAGGATCTTGATGAGGATCTTGAGCTCTAAACTCACATGTTGCAGTGATTCAAAGAGAACAGGCTGATGTTTATGTAACACTCGTATCTTTAATTAATAATGCCAAACATACCTGCGCAGCCATGAATGAAAGATCCATGATGATCACATGTGTTTAATTCCTGGATGAAGTGATTCTTCAGTTCCTCATGGGATTCTCACGGCAGAAAGGTCTCCAAACGTCCTCCGTGTTCATCCTTTCAGATCCATCATATCATGAACCAATCAAGAACGAGAGAACATAAAAAAACAAAAACACAAACAGTGTTGTGGCTGTGAGAGTCTTCTGTTCTATCTCTCTCTCTCTCTCTCTCTCTCTCTCTCTCTATCTCTCTCTCGCTCTCTCTCACTCATATCCCATCCTGTGTGCTCACACTTATAATGCCTGGATGATTTCACTTCAGGACCAAAAGAAAATAAACAACTGTATTTTTTTTTTTTTTTTCATAAAGAAAATGAATCTATTTTATTTTATTTTATTTTATTTTATTTTATTTTATTTTATTTTATTTTATTTTATTTTATTTTATTTTATTTTCAATGTTTTTCACATTTATGCCCCAAATTCTCATTACTGTTATACAGTACCAAATAAATAAATTAATAAATAAAATTTTAATATAAATAAAAAATATATTATAAGACATTTATTAAGACATATATAAAATTAAAAAACATTTTACATATATATACATATATATACATTATATGTATATATGTATATAATACATTATTTTTTATTTTCTTTAATAAGAATCATAATTAAAAATCATTTGAATAATAAAAGAGACACAACACACAGCAGTAATTAAAATAATTTTAATTAATAATGACATTATTCATATTTATAATGAAAATATGATAATATAGTGTCACAAATCCTTTTTTAGTTATTATATATGATACATCATTTTAAAATTGTATTTTCTTTAATATGAATCAGAATTAAAATTATACAAGAGACATTACAGTACAGGAGACTCTCAAATGGCTCTCTATTTAATCTCATAGGAGTCTGG
Source organism: Cyprinus carpio (assembly GCF_018340385.1). NCBI lineage: Eukaryota > Metazoa > Chordata > Actinopteri > Cypriniformes > Cyprinidae > Cyprinus > Cyprinus carpio. The sequence continues at coordinate 1,050,291 of NW_024879183.1, forward strand.
CAGAAACAGTTGAGATGTACAGAGATGTCTCAGGTGACGGTTCTCGTGTGATGTTTAAAGGTCATCATCCTCGCGTGTCGAGATGTCATCCGCAGTCACTGCTGATCAGGTCTGGATTTGTCACACGTTTTTTTCTGTTCACTTCACGCCGCTCGGCTCTTCAGGAAACTCCTGACTCAGAAAGTGCAGTTGTTTACGGTGGATGATGGTCGGTGAGTAACGTGTTGAGCTGATTTCATGCTCCAGCGCTCTGCTGTCTCCTCCTCATCTCACATCATGCTTCAACTTCAGCATAATCTGACCAGTTTGCTATTATCTGAAGTTGTAAATCTACAATTTGATAAAAATTTCAAATTTCATCAAATTGTTATTTTAATATTATTATGAAAAATTTATTTTTACAGTATATATATATATATTGATATTATATATATATAAATATA
>NW_024879183.1:1055733-1069808 GCF_018340385.1 Cyprinus carpio
ACATATTCCAGTGTTTTCCTCCTGATTTGACACAACAAATGCATGTTAAGATAGCTTATCACGATCAAAATAGGTTTGTTTTTGCTACTCTGTAAAAATGTTATAAAATATAAAGTACCTTGTGTTAACTCTAAAATGCATATTGCATTGTCACTAAGCCATAGATGGCTTTTTTTACAAAAATTTTTTACAAAAATCAAACTTAAAAATATTTCTAATTTAGACATTTTTTTTCTCAAAGTTAGTAAATTTCACAAATTTCAAAGAACTGCAAATAACGCTAATTCAAAAATTTATTTTTTTTAAATAGAAAAACTGAAATCTTATTTTTTTTATTCATTTTATAATTTTATTTACTTCAATATTTTTGAATCACTAAATGTATTTGTCCAACTCTTTATATAAAGTTGGATATAAAAGTAGAAAGAACAAAACAGTATTTCTTGTCAAACATGCTCCAATAAACTCATTTTTTACAGTGCACTGTTGAAATTGAAGACTCTACTTGCTCTGGGCATGAAATGTTTGAACGTGTTCATTTAGTTAGAGTTATGGTTTGTGTTTGTGAACGTTGCATCAGTCTCACTATTGTCTGAACAGCTGAAATATTGATGAAGCCGAACAAAAACAGGTGCAGTTATTTCTCCATCGGTGGAAGCGCTCCAGCAGAGGGCAGTGCTAGTGCATCTCTCTCTCTCACACACACATACACACACACACACACACACTAAAGCGAGGAGACGTGTTTAGAGTCAGAATCAACAGTGTGAACAGAGCCTGTGAATCACACTGATACACCAAAAAAAAACACTCTCTCTCTCAAAAACCACAGAACAGAATGCGTGTTAAACGCGGCTGTCCTTCTCTGTGTCTGGTCTCCTTCGGTCCCTGCTGACCTCATTGCACCGAGGCTTACAGTCAGAGCCGGTGTCACTTTTATTTACAGCTTCATCTCTCAAAATAAAGGTGATTTTCCAGGTTGCATGCGATTTCTGTTCACGTATCCGCCAAAGCTTTAGGAATCGTGTGGTTTTATTCCAAATGCATGTTTTGTTTTGTTGAAGATTGCTGAGAAAACAAATCTATATTCCACTGAAATGACAAAAAAAAAAAAAAAAAAAAAAAAAAACAGAAATGCTTTAACTGTGCAGCTGATGCTGACTGTCAGCGTGTGAATAATCAATCTGTAGGTGATTTTTGTGGCTAATCAGAGTTTTTTTTTTTTTTACCATTTAGAGGCATCACAAAATCAAAATATTTTTAGGGTTGTTAAAATATTCCACAGTACTGAATAATGAATATATGGTATTCCAGTGTATTGCAAAGATTACCTTGGAATTAACACAACATAAAATTATATTAATACCTATAAATACCATGGTATTTTTTATACTTTTTTTCTCTAAATGCAAAAATAACCTTTAGAAAATGTGGATAATTTTGATAAACTTTTCTCTGCTGTTAATGTACAGAAGATCATTATATAATATTTTTAAAACTATATATTTGATACCACAGATATAATGTTAATATTATGCAAGAATCCATGTATGCTCATATAACAAAAAAGCTTTATTTTATTTTTGCCATTATTATTTTTATTTATTTTTATTCATCTTTAAAATATATTATTATTATTATTATTATTGTTTTATTTTGTCACAAAATGTAACTATATTTTTTCCCAACTCTTTGTATAAAATGTCCAAATAATATATATAACATATATATATTATATATAGTATCTATATATATATATATTATATATAATATATATATATATAATATAATCATTATTTAAATTTTTATTGTTTTATTTTATTATTTATTTTTACATTATATATAAAAATATATTTATATATAATTTATAACAATATTTATAAGTTATTTTTTTTATAATTTTCTCTATCCACAAAGTGTAAATATTTTTAACTCTATATAAAGTTGGATGTATAGATATGTCCAACTTTATCTGTAAACATATACGTAAACATAGACCAACACAGCAAATCACAACTGCTTGATTGTTTATATCAACGCAAAACTAAAACAACATCAGACTTTATTTTAATAAATGCGATTACAAGGCATAAAGACAGTGATATATTATAAATATTAACATCACATCTTTGTGAAGCTACTTTGAAATGATATTTATAGTAAAAACGCTACAACGATACACAATATAATTGGAATGAAGAAATTTTTGAATAGAACAAAAGTGAAAGAACCGGGTGAGAAATCAAGCTCAACTTTCTGTGAGTAAATATTAACATAATTAATCACTGTCCAGACGTCAAGCACAACACACGAGCTCCCATAAGATTATGCAAACTGTTTCCATAGCAAGCCTCCGGTGGAGCTCAAAGCCAGACTCTGGTTTAGTCGAGGTCACTTAGCTTGAGTTTGATGGATCAGACGTGTCAGGTGTGTGATCAGCCAAACATCTTTTGTCTGCTTCGTGTGTTCAGCATTTGTGCATCTTATTTAAAGCTAATCAACATTTGTGTCAGACTTTGTGCATCACTTTACTGACAACAATCACAAATGACTTGCTTTGATTTTTAATACCTTACCGGTTGAAAACCACTGATGGAAAAGATATTGTAAACAGTCATTTTTGATATTTAACGTCTAAAATATAACCAAAGTTACTGCTATATCTGATTTGTAAACTTCAAATATGGTTTCCCTATTGAGTATTTTTGTCAAAAAACAAGAAAAAATGGAATTGGATCGATTTAATTCAGAAGGGAAAGCAGGGTGACTTTTCTTATACACCACTGGCAGATATGTGTTCTTCTTTTAAGCATAAACTCATTGCATTTTGGTACATTTTTCAAAAAGCAAGACTTAAAGGAATAGTTCAGCCAAAAATGAACATTTGCTGAAAATGTGCTCGCCATCAAGCCATCCAAGATAGTGATGTAACGATTCACGATTTATTTTTTTTATTTATTTTTTAAACAAAATTATATTTAAAACAAATTATGAATCAAATGTGTGCTTTTATTATTGCTTGGACAAAATGCTGTGCATTTCTTTGTGAAATTGAAATATAACTATAATAATATACTAATATAGCACTTGTATATTATTGCTGTTTTTGTTGGTTTTGATTGCTTCTGTTGTCCTCATTTGTAAGTCGCTTTGGATAAAAGCGTCTGCTAAATGACAACATTTAAATAGAATGTAAATATAAATAACAAAACTAAATTGAAATTTTAAAACAAGCCCCAAATCAAATAAATAACACAAATAAAATAAATCTCTTCATATGAAAATAAGGCTTTGTCTGTGCTCTTTTAAAATTAGAGGCAACCAATGCATTTTAATCATGATCCAAACAAAGATGATGCATACATGCAACATGAGCAGTTTTTAATCTAAATTTGATTGTATAATTTCGACATTTTGAAGCAAAAACAAAATGGCTTGATTTCAGTTTTGTGAAACTATAATAAGAAATATTCAATGAAACATAAACTGCATGACTGAACGAGACACAGATACACCTCTCAGAGGTGAGCTGAAATCGAGACCTTGATTACACTGTAAACAACTGCACACGAACACTGCAGGGTGGCGCTTAAAGCGTTTCCTTGGTTACCGCTGCTGTAAACAAAGCACTCATGAACACTGCAGCAGGTGGCACGCCTTAAAGCGTTTCCTCGGTTACGCTGTAAACAAGCACTCATGAACACTGCAGCAGGTGGCGCTTAAAGCGTTTCCTCGGTTACCGCTGTAAACAAAGCACTCATGAACACTGCAGCAGGTGGAGCTTAAAGCGTTTCCTCGGTTACCGCTGTAAACAAAGCACTCATGAACACTGCAGCAGGTGGAGCGCTAAAGCGTTTCCCTCGGGTTACCGCTGTAAACAAAGCACTCATGAACGCTGCAGCAGGTGGCGCTTAATGCGTTTCCGTGGTTACCGCTTGTAAACAAAGCACTCATGACGCCTGCAGCAGGTGGCGCTTAATGCGTTTCCGTGGTTACCGCTGTAAACAAAGCACTCATGAACACTACAGCAGGTGGCGCTTAATGCGTTTCCGTGGTTACCGCTGTAAACAAAGCACTCATGAACACTGCAGCAGGTGGCGCTTAATGCGTTTCGTGGTTACCGCTGTAAACAAAGCACTCATGAACACTGCAGCAGGTGGCGCTTAATGCGTTTCCGTGGTTACCGCTGTAAACAAAGCACTTACGAACACCACAACAGGTGGTGCTTAAAGCGTTTCCTTGGTTACCGCTGTAAACAAAGCACTTACGAACACCACAACAGGTGGTGCTTAAAGCGTTTCCTTGGTTACCGCTGTAAACAAAGCAGCGCTGCACTCATGAACTTTAATATGCTTCATACAGAGGCACGATGAAAAGAAAAAATACCATCAACACTTTTCTAAAGACAGTACATTCCCTTCAGAAATACATATAAACTCCTACTGCTAATTGAATCGCAATTTATTTAGCATCTCAACCGATTTGAATTGTCACATATCTGAATCGATTTTCAACCGGCTCACGGTTAATCATTACATCCCTAATCCAAGATGAAGATGAGTTTAATATCCTTTAATATCATATATAATTTTGCTTCTCCAGTAAATGTATCTTGATTTAAGAAAGTTTAGATATCTGTACTGGAAAACAAGATGAAAATACCAGGTACAAGTAAATCATTTTGCAGTGTAAACACCTGTCAGGTCTGATGTAACAGTGATCCATGAGTTTGCTTTCTTGTCATTTCTCACCATCAGTGTCAGAGATCAGAATGACGAGGAGGAAGGAGGCGACGGTCACGCTGAGAGAGAGAGAGAAACAGGAAAACATGACAGGGATCCAACTGGAAAAGGGTCAGTGCTTCTTTTTTTGGCATCTTAGAAAATGAAGAAAGTATTTATGACAGCAGGATGATAATATTTATTAAGAATGCAGTGCATCCTTGATGCAAAAATACAAATGCAATTTCTTCTTTTCATTAATGCAGTGCATCCTTGATGCAAAAATATTAATTTGTAAAATAAAAATGTATGTATAGCATATTTGTAGAACTGATTGTTGCTAGGCAACACCACACCCTATGCATCCCATAATTACACAGAATGCAATTAGCCACAGCTTTTTTTTTTTTTTTTTAGGTGTAAATTGGTTAGTTTTCAATGTACTTTTAATTTTTTACTGATTTTTTTTCTCCCTATCTGACTTTCAGTCTTCTTCCAAAAACCTAAAAATGCAACACACTTTATTATTCATATCTCCTAGATCCTCTTTTTCCCCCGCTGAGGTTTATGTTGGATTTGGGATCGGTCATGGGTATCAGCGTCTCTCTAGTTTAGATCAGGATTTTTTTTTCAACGCTTGAATAAGTTTTGAGAGATGAAATGTGTGCAGAGCCCATGAAATTTATGTAAGACACGCGGCTCACCATGAAACCATTTCACTGCCTTAACTCGGCCAATGGACAACCTGTAATGTCCTTCTGATGAAAACCAGAAGCTCCATCATCTCACAGGTGTGACACGAGCGGCCCTGAGCCAGATGTGAAGAGATGAGATGAGTTTTCAATATAGTACAAAAGATTTCCAATACAGCTCCCAGAGATGAGCAGCATCAGGCCCAGAATATCTCCTCCTCACACAAGATTAAACACGAGCACAGAAGCACAAATGATGATTCATTTTCTTATCCACATTGTTTGTGTTTGTGGTGAAGTTGATCGTGTTTACCCCGGAACAAAGGGAAAATGAACAAAGGCTTTGTTCAAATACCTGGATGACCTGAAGCCAATCACACTTTGCAAAAGAGACGGCCAGGAATCAGCAGTGAGAGTTACACAGAACACAAGATCAGCGTCTAACATGAGACTCTTTGCATCGTGTGTCTTTTTGTGGAGCTCACTCTCAAATGTTGCCATTGTAACTATAAATAATGTTAATAAATAACTGCGAGATATAAGCTCTCAATTCTGAGAATAAAAGTCAGAATTGGCCAGATATGAACTAGCAAAATGCAAGGAAAAAGTCAGAATTGTGAGACAAAAAATTGCAATTACCTTTTTATTTTTAAAAGAAAAATAAAAGAAAAAAATATGAGAAAAGCTCACAATTACCTTTTTATTTGTTAATACAAAAATAAATAAATAATAAATAAAAAATAAAAATGCAATTTTTTTATGTAAACTAAGATTTATTCAATTTTTTTGTGAGAAAATAGGCATATGAAAAAAAAATAGGTCTGAATTGTGCATTCTCAGAAAAAAAAGGCACAAAAGCTGTCACTGGGGCGGTACCTTTACAAAAAACACCTTTGTACCTAAAGGTCCAAATTGGAAACGTAAAAAATACATATAAGTACCTAAAGTGTACATATTAGTACCTAAAAGGTACAAAATTGTACCTTTTGAAAAGGTACCACCCCAGTGACAGCTTTTGTAATTTTTTTCTGAGAGTGTGATATAAAAAGTCACAATTACCTTTTTATTTACCGTTTTATACGCTTATCATCATCTCGTTTGAAAGTGACAGCATTTTCTGCACATGACAATGAATAAAACGCATTCCGTAATGACTTTTATGAACTGGGTCAGTCAAAACGATTCATGAAACAGCCTCAAACCCACTCGTGATTCAGTGGTTTCAGTCCCTCGTTGAACCTCGAGTCATTCTTCGATTACATCCAATTCAAAGTTTCAGCAGTGGTGTTTTCTGTTGAGTTCTTTCATGTGAACCGCGTAGTACGAATCAAAAACATAAGGAGCGACCGATGTAGTCTGATTCCCAAATGAATCATTTACTATTTTGAATCAGCCTGAATCAACTGAATCAATCAGGGCTGTGTTTCCCAAAAGCATCATAAGCCTAAAAATAAATCATTACTACTGTCATGGTTTGAAGAAAATGATGTATTAACAGTTATAGCCTAATATTTATATATCTATATTGTCTTTCTAACCTAAAAGATCTGTGTGAAAGTCTTGCAGAAACTATTCAGCAAAGTTTTTGATTCAGTTGTTTGCTCACGATAATAATGGCCTTGTCACTTGTTTATTGAGAAAGCCTCTGCAGAATGAGGACTCTGAAGGTTTAGCATCTGGATGCTCTTTATCAAGGTAAAACAAAGCCTGAGAAAAAGGCTCCTGGGCCCATTTGTATTTCTGCGCTGTGGATCTTCAAAGGCATTGTTTACTCGCTCGACTGCATCATTTCACTTCTTGAGAGACCTTCAGCTGTGTTTCAGATCTCTCGCCTTTAATCTAGCACACTTTTAAAAACCCCTAATTCACACACGTATGAAATAAAGTGGTTTGTTGTGGTCCATTCTTTAAATTAGATAGATTTGACATAAGTCACACAACTTTAATGACTTCATTTTTGCATTTAAACGTTCAGAAGTCGAGTCCTTGAGCTCAAACAGGGCAGCAAGGCTCAACTTTTGGAAACTGCTCTATAAGTTACTTGTCGCTAGGCAACTGCGCATAACGTCCATCCCATAATTACACAAAATGCAGTAAGCTACAGCCAATCCGTATATACAGTGGATTTACAGAAAAAGTTGAATAAAATCAGATGGTCTTTGTCTATTCAAAGTCAATATACTTAAGAACATTTTCAATAATTTTATCTTTACTAAATCAGGCAGTAGCAATATTACATATTTATAAATACATAAAAGACTTTTAGACAAGATTGCACATGTACAAATGAGTATTACTGTAATACTGAATCACTCTGTCCACAGATATGGAATTAAAGTCAACTAAAATTCAGTATTAACATGATTTCTACAACCAAGAGAGTCTGTCAGTGAATATGCTCTTTAAAATCTGATGATCAGCAATAAAACGTCATTCTCATCTCCTGCTGTCATTATAAACTGTGTTGATTTTTCAAAACAGAAGCTGAGAGGTTGGAAAACCACCGTTATTAAGACTATTAGACTCGTCATATTTATAACATACAGTGAGGTTTACTGAAACAGAGTTATCTTGCAGAAACCACAGGCACTTTATGCACTGATTACTAGATTTATATGCTTTGGTCGCATTATCAGAAAATTTATGTTACTGTACTCGCATAAAGTACATTCATTCATTCTGCAAATAATCTTGTGCTTTTATTAACATTAGTACAGTCACATGTTGGTATTATTAGGGAAAAACAAATATTTGCATCAAATAATATGCTTTTGCTGCCTTTTATGCTTCTGTGCATTGATAAGCAACTAAATATTTGCTGAAATGATGCAGATATGAATGTGTCGATCATTCTTAAGGCAACACTGTCTGTACGTATAATAAACAGTCTGTCTGTTTGAGTAAACAAAGATTTCTCTCATTCAAAACAATGGGAAACAGTTCTATGTTTAAAATGGAACATACAGTACATAAGAACGTCATTGCAGAAAATTACATTTCAATAAATCACCCATGTCCTAAAACTGCAAACCAACAAGATCTGCAAATAAGCATCGCACAAACATAACTAAATAGTTAATTAATTCAATTAAATGCACTGCAAAACTAGCCAAATGACGTATTATAGCCAAACTACTCTGAATTCTGTACATGTGTAATGTATGTATTAAAATGCTCATGGGACAAAATTCAAGATCTATTCAAAGGCGCGGTCTAAATAATAAGCAATTTATTGTAAACAGCAGTGTTTTAAATTATAGTATAAACCTGAAACTGTCGCCTGCTGCAGGAGTTTGTAAGAAACGTCACAAGCCTGTTTACTATTAAAAATCCGATCGATGGGTCTGAATGTGAGCGTCCTGTGGACTGAGCCCTGCATAGAAACGCTCCTGTGTCTCTGAATCCCCGGACGGTCCGCCTGCCCGGAAACGGAAAAAACGTGCATATTTACAGCTAACGTAGTTCCTTGTATGTATTCTGTGTTTGAAGGGGAAGCTGTTCTTTCAGATGTGCGACTCAATCGCAGCAGTGTCTGTATTCCCATGATCCCCTGGTGGAACGGCCTGGTTTTTCCGTGCCAGAATCTCACTCCCAATCTATAGTCCCGGTGGACTCCGGTTGGATCTCACAGGGTGGTTTGTAGATGTGGACAGAAGATGATGACGACGAGGTTGAGGAATGGCTCCCAATGATTGCCCAGCATGGGCCAGAATGGACTCTTCCTTGCTTTGTCCTTGTCTGAATGCCCTTACTCCTCATCACTCAGAGCAGTGTTTAGCATTTTCCTTGGAAAGTCTGCACAGTTTTCCTTTCACACCCAATCTGGGAAAACACACACCCAGCTGACCAGTCAGTCGATATTTAAACAGTGAAGGTGAAACTCTTCATCAAGACTTTAATAAAAACTAAATTAAGGTGTTATAGTAAAAGAATAAAACGGGAATATAGAAATAACACCTGTATACTTTTTCAGTCTTTCTACTTCAAAATTTCACATTTAATTCAATGCATTACATGCCATTTTTCCATATTTAATTGTGAAATTTACTTGCAGTTTCTGAGTGAACATGGTGTTTCAAGATGAATTAAAATCGGCTGCATACGGTGTTATACTATATGTACAAGGATGGTATCGGTTGGTATTTTATATTATGCTTTAATGGACTGTGTAAAAGAATACCACGTACATGTCCACCAAACCATGGTACTACTGTGGTGTCATGTGTCCAATATATTATCAATATATCCCTTTATTTATATTTATATATCCTTTATAATATATATTCATATATATATATATATAATATATATATTAGTACTAGTACTAATATAATATATATATATATATATTTTAGATTTATTTTGTAAATTTTTTTATTAATGGAATAAAATCTTCGTAATTTACACCTAAAAATATACAGTTTTTTTTTAAATAAATATACACATTTTTATGTGTAAATAAAAATGAGTATATATTTAATAAATTAAATTAATAAAGTTCATTTTTTAAAATAAAAAATACTAACAGTAAACAGATTATTAACGGACTATAATTTTGTCATATATAACCGTAATGGTCACTGCAAAGCATTGTCTTTTCTTTGCTCAGTTGCACTGGTTTTCCTCCAGCTTTTAGAGTAATGATTTATTAAGGGGCATGAAAGAGATTTTTTCATCAAAAAATATTCATTTCTATCGTCCCATGAATAAAACATACACAACCGCTGGAAAACTGTGCTTGAACTCAGGAAAAATATGTAGTATGCGCACATGTATTTAGTGTTTGCTGACACTATTTAGCTATTTATAGTTCTAATAATTCATGGATAAATGTTACAAATATTACAGTACACTTGTATACAAAGTTTGTGTGTATTACCGGAAAAAAAATAAAAACCAATCAACTAAAAAATCAACTCAAATTTGGTTTCCATTTGTTGAATAATAATGGCCACGTGGACAAATCCATGCATGAAATAAATACTGACATGGTTTAGGGAGTATTTTTTAAAAATGTATTAAGGTATTTTCCATGCGAGAAAAGATTTTATAAACATCTATATGTAAAGGAAGAAAAAAAAAAAAGTCATAGATAAGAGATATTAATGTGACGGTCAGATAACAAATATGAATAAAGAATGAAAAATACAAATAAATGAAGTTTTAAATCTGGTGTGAAATCAGGCCCTTGGGAGAGAATAAGTGCTTGTATATTTCTGTTCTGCACACACAATAGAGGAGGCAGCTTTGGAGACGTCTGATGGCAGACTGACACGGCTACTACATGCTGGGATGAAGTGATTTCAGGATCCCTGGGAGACTCAATCATTTGCTCCATATCATGAATGAATGCAGTAGGCTCTTCATGTGCTTTGGCATTCAGTCGGTCCAGTAAGTGCGGACAATAGTGTTTTCCAGGCCTTTGTCATGAATGCTGGAAAAGTGAAAGACTACAAAGACCAATGATATGCCTTGACAACCCTCCGGACAGGGTGAGATCACAGGTTTCGCTAGACGGTATCTTTCCTAGAATCCTATCCTATATTGTGTTAGAGTATCTCTAAAAGAGGCTTGTATTGCTTAAATTGCTGCAAATGAAAGGAAATCTTTTTTGCTTTTAAATGACTTTTGCTGTTCTAGAGCGTCTCTAACAGTCATAATAGAAATCATGTTGTCTAAAAAGGTACTGTTGTCACAACAATCTTCTCCATGCATCCTGAGTTTTTTTTTTAAGCTAGTAAAAGCTCTTTTAGTGTAATTGTACAAACGTCCACTTCAGCTGGAGCTTCTCGTGCTTTCTCCTTTCTGGGGCTGTCCAAATCTGAGACTGATTTTGATCAAGTAAAGGTCAGAATAACTGCAGTAATATCTCCAGATGAACTCTTACTGGACTGGAGCAGCTCAGCTTTTACTTTGATTCTCCATCAATCATGTTTTTAGTAAGAGTCTCAAACTGATCATCAGGATCTTTTCAGGAGCGTTTGTTTCCAGAAGCGTTACTTTCACACTGTTCCTCAGCGGAGGAATGATCTTCACAAGCCTCCAGAAACATCTCACCTTTATTTCTTCATCTCTCAATCAGCACCTGCGGGATTGCACTGCATTATAATGTTTGGATCGTCAAAAACCAATCTCATTTTATTGAGAGAGGTTATTGGATATATAGAGTGGCGGGTTGACTGATATTTATATCATTTTGTCAGGGGTATGGGGGGGCAGCTATCTGGCTCTCTGGGCTGTTATAAAGAATCTCATTGATTACTACCTCAACATAGCAGCAGAATTTCATCATATAAATACGTATAAGCATCTGCATCAAATTGTCAGTGGTTGTGTTTGTCTCAGTTTGATGTCTCTGAATAAAATTGAGCAATTTTCCCACGCATATTTGCACTGCATCAGACTATATGAGCTAGAAAAGTCCTGATGGATCAAATTATGATGCTCAAACAAAAATCATTTGCATTTTTTGTCTAAGTTGCATTTAAAAAAAAAATGATTTCCTTCAGATCATTTTTCGAAGCAGAAAGAGGTTATAGTAACGACTTGTTTAGTGCATGTTGAACTTTGTGTGTGTTCTGTGCTCCTCTGAAAATGTCATAAACAGGCTTTCCTCAAAGCGAACCGCCTTGTGTACACTAGATGAGCTCTCATGGCTGAAGTACACCTGCCCCCCGCGCTTCTTCGCAGACATGCTCACAGAGTGTCAGACGTGCCAGGATCGAGGCTGGAACAGCTTCACTAGAGAGAGCATCTTGCACGTGCGCTCAGAAAACAATAGTGGACAGGCGTCCAAAACCACTTTAACCACTGTCCACGCTAGGGACGAAAACCACATCGAGCCGGCCAAGCTGTGTGCACATTAGTCCATAACATTGGTCATGAGGTACTCTGGACATATCATTTGATAAAAACTTAAAATAAAGCCAGCCATCTGTAGGAGTTTGAGTATGACATGCAAATGCTCTTTGTTTTAGGGTTGCACTAATTCAAGTGCAGGTGGACAGAACTGAAGAAATTATGCTTTTAGAAATCAAAGGGGTTTTCACGCTACACTTTATGTTATGCAAACCCCGAATGACCCGGCTCAGACATGGTATTGGCACATGGAACCAATCATAAAGGCCTCTTTAAATATGCAGGTGCTCTGTCCAGTCAACAACTACACCATGTGGTTTCATTTCTGCATCTGAGAGATGTCAGTATCTATTATTTAGTTTATTTTTTTGTTGTCGTTTGTTTTTGTGTGTTTTTCTCAGAAATCGCTTTTCGATGACATTGACCGGTTCTGAAGTCATTTATAAATGTTACTGATAATCAATATTTGTAGACTTTCTGTTGAAGCATTAAATGTGCACGCTGTAAAAAAAAAAAAACATTGTTACACACTGAAAAAAAATTGTGTATGATTTACAGTTTTTACTCAGAAATTGCTAGTATATTTCAGACTAATTAAAAGACACCGTAAGACTTTGAATTAAACATTACATTTTGAAGCAGAAAGACTGAAGCCGTATTTTCTTCTACAAAGTGCTCCAGTCATTTTACAACTTAGCAAAATCATTATTTACAGTTGCTGTGTCTTTTAATTTATTTGGGTAATTGTACTTGCATTCCTCGTCAAACTGCTCAAAGAAAATGCCATTTCCCCGTAAATATCAATTAAAAGTCAAATGTAAGAACAACGGCAATATACATTCATCAGGCAAAACAGAAAAACGGCAAACCTTTACTTCCATTGCATGGATAAAAAACCACACGATCAGGTGAACTATCCCTTTATACACTTTTTGTCAATCTTAATATAATAGTTTCCTCTTTTTTTATAGTATTGAATGCCACAACTGTATCAGGACATTTCATAGACACAGTTTTGTTGGCAACTTTGCTAAAAAAACAGAGCATAGTACACCGAACCATTTCAAACAGAGCATAATTTAAACAGGTTGGCATGCCTGTTGGTGCTGTTCTTTCCATTACTGTTGATTAAGCTGCGTAACTATCACAATTGATTGTCAGTCCAGCGTTTAACAATGTTAACATGCAAATTTGTTTTGTCCTAAATCCCATTCCTTGGCATTTGGGGAAATAGTATATTTCTGCAGAGAACCCACAGAACCAGACTTAGCGCAACCAAGTTGCAAGAACGGCCCGGACAGATGACAAATGGAAAGATGTTTGCTTGCCTGCCTGCATTGCACTCGATGACGGAAAATATTTTGGACCCCCCCCAACAAATTTTTCTAGATGCAAGCTTTCCTGGGCTCTTTAATGCCTAGTTAACCTGAACTGAAAGTGAATGTTATTAGATGTTATCAGATTAGATGATACTGAATAAATACAAATCCCTGCATCCTTCAGTTAACACATCAGTGGAGAAAGTCTCTCCGGAACAAAAATGCAAGGGGTTTTAACTCCCACAAATACTTTTTGGCCATGGTTGCATATGAACGGCAACGCCTTGTATACACAGATGTGTTCAGTCAGATGGACTTTCGGTCCAAGCAGACGACATGCTCTCTGGAGAAGTGAAGGTCAAACCTTTTCCCACGCAAATGATTCATGCATATGAAAATGTTTGAAGACATTAAGCTCTCTGACAGTGTTGCTGCCAGCGTTGATTTAAAATTAGTAGACACACACACACACACACACACACACA